>NC_080719.1:22662600-22675100 GCF_019097595.1 Hemibagrus wyckioides
TTGCTGCTTATTTACGTTTCTGGCGTCTAGAAGACACTCTTATTCAGAGTGACTTACATTTTAATGCAATTGAGGGTTAATGGCCTTGCTCAGGGGTCCAGCAGTGGCCGCTTGGTGGACTTGGGATTTGAACTCACAACCTTCTGATCAGTATGCCAACACCTTTAACCACTAATCTACCACATCCCGGGTTATGGTTGAAGCTCATAACCAGCTTCACATAAATCTTTAACCCAATCAAAAACCCTGTTCTGGTCCCAGTGAGTTGTATAAGCATGACACTAGCATGTGTGTATCTTTAAGCAGTATTTCTGCTCATTGTTTGTTGCTGCATTGTTCGCTAATTGCCTCCTGCAGATTATGACACCTTAATGTGTTTAATTGTGTCACGGCTGCAGGTTTCGCTGAGTGTTTAACTCCTGGATAATAAGAGAGTAGGCTCCTCTTGTTTCATTGATTGCATTTTATTGAACAGAGATTTAGTTACCCTGTAAACATGGAAATTGCCTTGCATTGATTGGTTCCTTTCACTGCAGGGAAGTTTGCTTTGATGGACAGATTGGATGGGCTTTTAGTCTTTAATTAGAAGCATCTCTTGTTTCGTCTTGTGTATGACAGTGCTGGAAAGTAGAGAACTATTTTTGCATTGTATGGGCTTGGGAAACAAACAAAAGGAGAACCTGGCTTTCTAATAAAACGAGACAGAGACTTCCGACTGCTTTTCTAGTTGTAGTAACATTTATTGATAAGTGACTCCTCCCATAATGTACATCCACAAGTCTATCAACACTTTACCAAGAATCAGTCCACTGTATATCATCTCGGTTACTGTTGTACATGTGGTAAGGTAAGGTAAGGTAAGGTAAGGTAGAACTTTGTAAATCCTGAAGGAAATTCTTTTACCTGAGACTGCTTCAGTTTAGAGGAAAAATAAATATAAATGAAATATTCTATATATACAAATGTATTTAAAAGTACAAAACGTATTCAAAAATATAAATAAAATATTCTGTTTATACAAAATGTATTCAGAAATATTATCTATCTATCTATCTATCTATCTATCTATCTATCTATCTATCTATCTATCTATCTATCTATCTATCTATCTATCTATCTATCTATCTATCTATCTATCTATCTATCTATCTATCTATCTATCTATCACTGCCATCCACGCTGCTAACCCAGTACTGCGCTCCAAAACTGATACAGAGCCTCAGTTTCCAACATCACAGATTATTCAGTCATGTGATATTTCAGGTCAATATATAAATGATATTCATACACGCACATCTGGAGCTGTTTATTGATGGAGGATATATGGAGGTAACCTTTTCATGAAGTATCAATCTTTTTCTTTTAATGTTATAGCACTACCATAATCCAAATATCCAGTGCAATTTCCTTTCAAAAAGCCTAACAAAATCTGTTAAATAAAATTGAAAAAGATTTTTCATGTAATGTATAGTTTCTTTTCAGGAGCTGTGTTAAAGGAATTATTTTCATTTCAGCAGTACAGACCGAAGCAGTGGCACCAACCAGATATTTTCATTTTATTCATTTCATTTTATACTTAGATTTTTTTTTTAGGATTACAAGAAAAAGATGCTTGGCTTTCTTTTAGCAGGAATGTCTCAAAGCTGTTAAATATCTCTCCTCCAGTGTTTTTCTTCTCCTTCATGACTGGATACAGTGGTGAAATTGCACAGAAATGTTTTTTGTCTTTTTTGTCGTTTTAGTCTTTTGTGGCTAATTGAAAACTTCAGGACTCCTGAAAGGTTGACCGCTGTCAGAGCTCTAACAGCTGGATCCATCAATAAAATATGAGCAGTGTGATGGGTTTTTTTTGCTCTTGGGGACTGGATTCAGGCCACCGGGTTTGATGACTTTGTGTATGTGGAAGAGAATCTCGGTGTCCAGGGGTGGGCATGAGGCACGTTAGCCTCACTTCTTGTTAAATGAAGTCTGGTGTGACTCTTTAGTGGTTAGCATCATGCTTTATAGCACTACAGAAAACCAGTTAATCCGAGAACTTCCTAAGGTATGGATTTTGTTCTTATAGTCATAATCCATAGGCATTCATCATTCTTGCATAAGAACACTACAGATTGAAAGTCATACGTGACTGTCCATGACATCAAACTCCATGATATCTGTCACTTTCGAACAAATCACTCCTCTTTTCTCCATTTCAGTGAGTTTTCACTCGTCTACTTTCACTGCAGAGTTCTTTCATCAGCCACTAAATAATTCAATTGATGATGTAATGAGTTATAGATTTTTTTTTTTTTTTTTTTGGCAAAAATCATTGGTATTGATGGAAAAAAGTGCAGAAGTGAATCTAACCGTAATTCTAAGCGCTATAGCGTCACTAACTCACGAGCTTTTAATCACTTTCAACAAATTTTTAAAACATGCCCAAAAACCACAACAGTTTTTTTTTTTTTTTTTATAAATATTTTCACATAAATTGTCTCACCTGAAAAACGATTGAAAGATAATAATTTAAATAAGGATTAGAAAATGAATGGCCGTTTATACCAGGGGTCGCTAGAAAAATAACATTTGGTTATACCAGGGGCTTATAGAAAAATAACACTTAGTTTTACCAGCGGTCAATAGAAAATAATGGGCAGTTATACCAGGGGTCCATAGAAAAATAACACTTAGTTATACCAGGGGTCAATAGAAAATGAATTGGTGGTTATATCAGGGGTCCATAGAAAAATGACACTTAGTTATACCAGGGGCCCACAGAAAAATAACAAATGGTTATACTGGAGGTTAATAGCAAATAATGGGCATTTATACAAGGGGTCCATAGAAAAATGACACTTAGTTATACCAGGGGTCAATAGAGAATGAGTTGGTGGTTATATCAGGGGTCCATCGAACAATAAAACTTGGTTGTACCAGGGGCCCACAGAAAAATAACAAATGGTTATACTGGAGGTTAATAGCAAATAATGGGCATTTATACAAGGGGTCCATAGAAAAATGACACTTAGTTATACCAGGGGTCAATAGAGAATGAGTTGGTGGTTATATCAGGGGTCCATCGAACAATAAAACTTGGTTGTACCAGGGGCACACAGAAAAATACCACTTGGTTATACCAGGGGTCCATAGAAAATGAGCTTCTCAGTAGCCGTTAACCGTTATATGCCCAGGATCATGAAACTGTAGAACATGTAATATGCATCAATCACGAATTGTGCAGGTCATCCCAAAAGAACGGGATCACATGACCAGAGTAGTGCTCTCTGTGTATTTTAACTGAACGCTTGTCTGGTGTTCCATCAGTGCAATTGCTGGTTTCCATATGGTGCAGATTTTTGTCATGCACAAGCTTCCTGATGCCATGATTGGCTGGTGTCAGTGTGATTGACAGAGGGGAGAGAGAGAGCAAGCCCCTCCCATCGAGAGAGCACAGATAATTCGACTCCCTTGGCACTCGGCCACGGATAGCCATGACATCGCAGGGACTGCAATTTCCTGACGATTGGGTAAATGCTTTTCTGTTGTGCCACTCGGGAGGCAACTATTTATTTTTTAAACCACCAATAAAGCTTTGCTCAGGGGTTTTTTTTCTCTCAAAAGGGACCTGACAAAAAGCAGAAACAATGTCTTGCCTCTTGTTGGTGGTGCAGTAGGTTTGTTTTCAGGTAGGTTTTTGTGACGACTCTTACTATAAAATAGTTCTTGTGATGGAGTAAGATAAGTTTAATTACACAAACTCTGGACCAAACGGATGGATTTCAGCCTAGTTACTAATTATAGTTCTTCATACTTTTACTTGAAGGAAACCGGGTATGAATATTTGGGTTGAACTCACCCAGAATATCAAAATATTTCAAGCAAGATGAGTTTTTAATGAGACTAACCGCTTTACATGTAAATGGGAATTTTGGATTAAATGCCTTGGGAAAAAGCAAAAACTGTATATTCAGGATATTACCATAGTGATGCTCAGTCCTAAGGCAGGATCATTCATCAGGACTGATTTGTACTAAATATAGCTGGATATTTTTCTGGCTTGTTTTACCTGCATGCTCATTTGTGCGTTTTAAGTTTATATAAAGAACTGAACCAGACAGGAAAAACACCCGAGCTGCTATATCTTGATATGGATAATTCTGATCCTGATCCTGATCTTTTGTTTTATACTCTCTAATCATCCAGTATAAATGACATGAGACCAAGCATTTCCACCATTTCAGGTCTAAGGAGAGGTTTGGAGGCATGGAGGTATGGAGATAATAAAATGACCAGCTGTGCATTTGAGAACTGCTGCAAACTCAGAACCTCTATCGTGTAAAGGGTTTAAAGTGATTCTACAGCATGCAGTGTGCTTTTTTTTCTCTTTTTTTTTTCCTCCACATCATCATTTCATACTAATCCTTTTAATGAGTGAGTGATATTTTGTCTCTATTCAAAAGATAAAGATGAGACGATAGATCAGAATTTCAGCTTTAATTTCCTGATGATTTCCATCTGGACTTGTGAAATAATCCGGCACCTTTTAGGTTATGGAGCACCCAATTTATTTCTGTGAGCAAATGTATTGGAACACATAGTACTAAAGTAAATAATGGTTCCAATTTGGCTGTAAAGATTTTGCTTGCGCTGCCTGTATCAAGCTGGCAACTTGCTGACATCACCGATGTTCCGAGCCCAGCGGTTAAAGTTCTGGGTTAATGATCAGGCGGTCACAGGTTCAAGTACTGCCAAGCTGCCAGTATTGCACCCTTGAGCAAGGTCTTTAACCCTCTGTACTTCAGGGGTGAGGAATCATGCCTGACCCTGTGCTCTGAACCCAATCTAATAACAAGCTAGGATATGCAAAGAACAGATCTTCACTGTGCTGCAATAATTATATGAAATAATAATAGCTTCTTCATCAACATTTTTTGGAAAAGCTTCTTTTTGTGTGTGTGGGGGGGGCAGTCTCCTTTTCAGGAAGTAAAATGCTGTTCAGTTAGGCTCAGGTCTACTGGCCATGTCTAGTCTAAAACCTTCCACTTTTCCCTCTGTGTGTTTGGATCATTATCTTGCTGCATGATTAGATTAGATAAGATTTCTCAGTATATGATTAGACAAATTGTTTCTGTAGACTTCTGAACTCATTCTGCTGCTACCATCATGAGCTCCATCATCAGTAAAGATTAGTGGGAATGTTCCAGAAGCAGCCATGCAAGTCTAAACCATGACACTACCACCACCATGCTTCATAGATGAGCTTGTATATTTTAGATCATGAGCAGATCCTCCATACTTCTGTCTTTCCATCACTTTGCTAGCTCTTGGTTCCAGAACCTTTGTGGATGATACTACTTCCTTGCAAAATCTATTCTGATTCTTACTACTGATGAGAGGTTTGCATCTTGTGGTATGGCCTCTATATTTCTGATCTCAAAGTCTTGTTGTTTCTGGATATTCTTCACAGCTCTCCCAATGCTCTCATCAACCATCAGCTTCAAAATGGTTTATCATTTTTAACAGCAAACACAGTCTTCACAGATGAAAGCCGGGCCTCAATCCAAGAGCAGATGCAGAACTTCACACCTGTGCAACAAACACCTCAGTCACGTGTTCCAATATTTTTGATCACCCAACTCAGAAGGTGTCAGGTTGCGTGTTATATGTGCGTGTTACATAAATGAGGTTTAGCTTTTGATGGAATAATTTCTCTCCCACAGATAATGAATCGTATGTTCTGTGAGGGTGATGGTACTGTGTGAGATTGGAGTGGGTTATTAAATCCAATCAAAGGAATAAAAGTATTGATTAAATTATTGTGTTAAAAGTATAATAAAATTACTGTGTTTGTGATTGGTTCTCTGGCTACCTAAGATCCTTTAATTGGTTTTAATTAGTGTATATTAGTCACAGATAGTAGAGCGCTGATGGTGGTGTGGTTATTGGAGGTGCCATGATGGAGTTGGGAGTTGTTTATGTATTATTCTTGTATATTTTCATGAACTTATTTCTTTTTTTAAGCCGATTTTCTGTTCAGTTCTTCGTTATGCACAGTGCTTATCTTTGGATTCTGTTCCGTTTTGGCAAGTCAGTGTTTTTCTGTTGTTTCTAGGATTGTTCCTAGGCTTCTTCTTCATCATCATCATCCTCTGCTTTGTCCTTCTCCTCTTTCACTTTCTTTATTTCATTCTTTGTCTACTTTGTCCTTTCTCCTCTTTGTCGTTGTCCCCTTCCTCTTGCTTCTTTCTTCTTCGTCATTCTTCTCCTCTTCCTCTTATTTCTTGTCTTCTTCCTTTTCTTCATCATCCTCCTTTACCTTGTCGTTTTCGTCGTTTTTCTTCTTCCTTTTCTTATCTCAACCTCATGAACAAATCATACTATAATAATCATACAAAAGCCTCACAAATCGTTAAGCTCTTATGATAACTATAGAATATTACGCAAAACATACTTTTTTTATGAATTACTCTTAGGATTTTTGCAAACCTTCACCATATTGGTGACAAATACCGAACTGAATCTTAATAATTATATAAATCATTTTGTTTTCTGTAAACAATATGGCTGCCACGTGCCGATCTATTCTGATGGGTGGAGCTTGGTGTGTTGGAGCTTGGTGTGTTGAAACAACTAGAGCACATGATTGGTTGCACGGAGACGTTGACAAATTGTGCGCTCAACACGCTAATAAGCTGTTAAGGAAATCTCTTCTCCAACCTGCATCTTGTCCTGAACATCTTTAATGTTTATCTTTAGCAGGTGTCTTTTACACGGTAATGATAATGTGTAGAGTACAAAGTGATTTATGTTACATAACGAGACCTTAATGACCACATTAATTATCTCTCAGAGTAAGATTATAAAGGGACACCGTACTGTACATCCATCTGCTGAAGGTAACCTGTTAGGAAAAGGTAGAAAGAGAAGAGAGAAGTAGAGAGGGAAATGAGAACTGAGTGAAATAATGATGGATAGTGAAGATAATGATGGATTTCCTGACAGGTCAGTAGTTGAATAGGTGTTTTTAAAGAGTCAAATTACTGTAAAGGGGGGAAAAGATTAATTTCTTAATTAAATAAATTTAATAGTGTGAGTTTCCATTTTATCATTAATGGGGTTTTTTGTATTTTTAATGAACAGGTGATGAGACTTGAAAACTGGGAAAGCATTTTTTTATCCGTAATTTTTTATTTTTTAATATATTTTTTGGTACCTGGTGTTTTTATGAGCTCCAGTAAAGTGGCAGTGGCCAGTAGTGGTTCAAGTGCGTTGGTGATCAGAGGATGGGGGTTCAAGCCCCAGCACCACAAAGCTCCACTGTTGGCCAATTGAGCAAGGCCCTTAACCCTCTCTGCTCCTGTGTTATAACTGCCCCTGCACACTGACTGCAACTTCCTCAGCTGGGATATGCAAAGAAAAGAATTTCACTGTGCTGTAATGTGTATGGCCGTAATAATAAAGGCCTTCGTACCCCAGGTTTTCAGATGTTTGTTTTTTCCAATGATTTAAGCTTCACCTCATGAACTCAGTCATACTGCATACTCCTCATGAGATGAAGCTGTTATAGACGTTTTGTTGTGATCTTTCAACATGACTGTATTAAACAGTTTTTTTTAATTTTTTACGTAAACTTACAATGTCAGGAGTGTGTTTAAATAAGGAACAGGATGACATGAGCATGCCATGTCACTATATACTATGAGTCACTGTTATTAATAATGATTAATAAGTCACTCAGTGTATTATATACTGCGCTACACACACACACACACACACTATAGCGTATACACAGATCGGCCATAACATTGTGAGCAGTGCCAGATGAAGTGAATAAGACTGATGATCTCCTCATCATGGTACCTGTTAGTGGGTAGGATATATTAGGCAGCGAGTGAACATTTTGTCCTCAAAGTTGATGTGTTAGAAACAGGAAAAATGTGCGAGCGTAAGGATTTAAGCGAGTTTGATGAATGGCCAAATTGTGACCACTGGATCAGAGCATCTCCAAAACTGCAGCATTTGTGGGGTGTTCCCAGCCTGCAGTGGTCAGTATCTATAAAAAGTATCCTTTAGGTCCTTTAAGTATCGTTTAAATCCTGTAAGTATCACATGGAGGCCCTTACAGCACTTAAAGGATCTGCTGCTAACATCTTGGTGCCAGATCCCACAGCACACCTTCAGGGATCTAGTGGAGGCCATGCCTTGATGGGTCAGGTCTGTTTTGGCAGCAAAAGGGGGACCAACACAATATTAGGCAGGTGGTCATAATGTTATGCCTGATCAGTGTATAAAAGCTTAAAGTTTTGTTGCATTCAGGCCATTTTCTGTGTTGACATATTCAGCAATTTGAAGATTATTATAATTTCACTGAAATTCATGTCTTTCTTCATAATTGCTGTGAATTGAACTGATGTTAAATAAAGACCAGAATAAGTGTGTTGTCTCTTTGTATAAGAGCACAACACAGAGAAGGTGCCAGTCTGCTATCAACCCACTTTAACACCACGCTCTTCATCTGTGTGTGTGTGTGTGCATGTGTGTGTGTTTTCCTCGCAGCAAAATTATTCCTACAGCCGACTGCTTCGCCACGGCACATACAAATATGTAATTGGCCGCGTCGTAGACAAATGTGCTGGTTGTATTTTTGTGAATTGTTCTCGCTCTCTCCGCATCGGGTGACGAGTTTATAAAGAGCTTTTCTGTGACGAGAATGGATAATAACGCAGAAGTTAATGGCTTATTGAAGTGGAGGTTGAATTGGAGGACTTGCTGGTATGTCTCGCTGGAAAACACAAGGTCATGCAAAATACTCTGTCCAGTACTCGATGAGTTATATAATCTAAAAACATGCTCCTGGAAATTGTTCACGTGTATTTTCCATGTCCTGCACGTCTGTTACACGACCTCACGTTACCCAGTTTAATGAATTAACAACTTCGGCGTAGCAGTAATCTGTAGAATAATCCCAAATCCTCTGGCTGTTGTGTGGTGGATGGAAGTTATGTGAGGATTTAGGAAACATCAGCATTCATTCAGAAAAGCTGTGCTTGTTTATGATGAAGCTTTAGGCTGTGTGGAGGTGAAGAATTAATATTTTACTGTCTGTTTCTCTCAGTGTTAGTGGTCACATGTGAAGTGGTTCCTTATTAAATGTAGTAACGAGGATAAATCTTCTTAATCATGTTCATTCAACTCCATTTGTAATGCCTGAACACTTTCAGCCAGAGATGGAAGAGCGGGTAAAGGATTTAAATATGTGTGTTGCTTTAGTGTGCCTATAAAGCAGCAGCTCTGCATGGAAACACTCTCTGAACTCGGTGTGTGTGTGTGTGTGTGTGTGTCTGTGTGTACATGTTGTAATAGCATGTACAATACAGGATGCAGTGCAGCTCACTTCAGAGCAATAAGATGAAAGCATCCGGTTTGTTGTGCGAGTGTCCGACGTTGTGCAGTCACACTGCAGGGTTTTAAACACATCACATCCCTGAGTTCAGCCTGAAGGGAAACGAGCTTGTAGAAAATTAAAGGGTTTAAAAAGTCAAATTAATGTTTAATGAATGAGGGGAAAAGATTTTTCTTTTTTTAGATGTTATTGAAAAGAAAGGCAGGTGCTCTGAAATATTCTGGAACTTTCCTGGAAAGATGAGCTTCATTCTTCTCAAAGATCTTTCTGCTCTTGGAGTTTTGATGGTGATGATGTTGGTGATGGTGGTAGTGACGATGATGATGATGATGATGTTGGTGATGGTGGTAGTGACGATGATGATGATGCTGTTGGTGATGGTGGTAGTGACGATGATGATGATGCTGTTGGTGATGGTGGTAGTGACGATGATGATGATGATGATGTTGGTGATGGTGGTAGTGACGATGCTGATGATGCTGTTGGTGATGGTGGTAGTGACGATGATGATGATGATGATGATGATGATGATGCTGTTGGTGATGGTGGTAGTGACGATGATGATGATGATGATGATGATGATGGTGATGATGATGATGTTGGTGATGGTGGTAGTGACAATGCTGATGATGCTGTTGGTGATGGTGGTAGTGACGATGATGATGATGATGATGATGATGATGATGCTGTTGGTGATGGTGGTAGTGACGATGATGATGATGATGATGGTGATGATGATGATGTTGGTGATGGTGGTAGTGACAATGCTGATGATGCTGTTGGTGATGGTGGTAGTGACGATGATGATGATGTTGGTGATGGTGGTAGTGACGATGATGATGATGATGATGATGATGTTGGTGATGGTGGTAGTGACGATGATGATGATGATGTTGGTGATGGAGGTAGTGACGATGATGATGATGTTGGTGATGGTGGTAGTGACGATGATGATGATGTTGGTGATGGTGGTAGTGACAATGCTGATGATGCTGTTGGTGATGGTGGTAGTGACGATGCTGATGATGATGTTGGTGATGGTGGTAGTGACAATGCTGATGATGCTGTTGGTGATGGAGGTAGTGACGATGATGATGATGATGATGTTGGTGATGGTGGTAGTGACGATGATGATGATGTTGGTGATGGAGGTAGTGACGATGATGATGATGATGATGATGTTGGTGATGGTGGTAGTGACGATGATGATGATGTTGGTGATGGTGGTAGTGACAATGCTGATGATGCTGTTGGTGATGGTGGTAGTGACGATGATGATGATGTTGGTGATGGTGGTAGTGACGATGATGATGATGATGATGATGATGTTGGTGATGGTGGTAGTGACGATGATGATGATGATGATGCTGTTGGTGATGGTGGTAGTGACGATGATGATGATGATGTTGGTGATGGAGGTAGTGACGATGATGATGATGTTGGTGATGGTGGTAGTGACGATGATGATGATGTTGGTGATGGTGGTAGTGACAATGCTGATGATGCTGTTGGTGATGGTGGTAGTGACGATGCTGATGATGATGTTGGTGATGGTGGTAGTGACAATGCTGATGATGCTGTTGGTGATGGAGGTAGTGACGATGATGATGATGATGATGATGTTGGTGATGGTGGTAGTGACGATGATGATGATGTTGGTGATGGAGGTAGTGACGATGATGATGATGATGATGATGTTGGTGATGGTGGTAGTGACGATGATGATGATGATGATGATGTTGGTGATGGTGGTAGTGACGATGATGATGATGATGATGATGTTGGTGATGGTGGTAGTGACGATGATGATGATGTTGGTGATGGAGGTAGTGACGATGATGATGATGATGATGATGTTGGTGATGGTGGTAGTGACGATGATGATGATGTTGGTGATGGTGGTAGTGACAATGCTGATGATGCTGTTGGTGATGGTGGTAGTGACGATGCTGATGATGATGTTGGTGATGGTGGTAGTGACGATGATGATGATGATGATGATGTTGGTGATGGTGGTAGTGACGATGATGATGATGATGATGCTGTTGGTGATGGTGGTAGTGACGATGATGATGATGATGTTGGTGATGGAGGTAGTGACGATGATGATGATGTTGGTGATGGTGGTAGTGACGATGATGATGATGTTGGTGATGGTGGTAGTGACAATGCTGATGATGCTGTTGGTGATGGTGGTAGTGACGATGCTGATGATGATGTTGGTGATGGTGGTAGTGACAATGCTGATGATGCTGTTGGTGATGGAGGTAGTGACGATGATGATGATGATGATGATGTTGGTGATGGTGGTAGTGACGATGATGATGATGTTGGTGATGGAGGTAGTGACGATGATGATGATGATGATGTTGGTGATGGTGGTAGTGACGATGATGATGATGATGATGCTGTTGGTGATGGTGGTAGTGACGATGATGATGATGTTGGTGATGGAGGTAGTGACGATGATGATGATGTTGGTGATGGTGGTAGTGACAATGCTGATGATGCTGTTGGTGATGGTGGTAGTGACGATGCTGATGATGATGTTGGTGATGGTGGTAGTGACAATGCTGATGATGCTGTTGGTGATGGTGGTAGTGACGATGATGATGATGCTGTTGGTGATGGTGGTAGTGACGATGCTGATGATGATGTTGGTGATGGTGGTAGTGACGATGCTGATGATGATGTTGGTGATGGTGGTAGTGACAATGCTGATGATGCTGTTGGTGATGGTGGTAGTGACAATGCTGATGATGCTGTTGGTGATGGTGGTAGTGACGATGATGATGATGTTGGTGATGGTGGTAGTGACGATGATGATGATGCTGTTGGTGATGGTGGTAGTGACGATGATGATGATGCTGTTGGTGATGGTGGTAGTGACGATGATGATGATGATGTTGGTGATGGTGGTAGTGACAATGCTGATGCTGTTGGTGATGGTGGTAGTGACGATGATGATGATGATGTTGGTGATGGTGGTAGTGACGATGATGATGATGATGTTGGTGATGGTGGTAGTGACGATGATGATGATGATGTTGGTGATGGTGGTAGTGACGATGATGATGATGATGTTGGTGATGGTGGTAGTGACGATGATGATGAT
>NC_080719.1:22680100-22705100 GCF_019097595.1 Hemibagrus wyckioides
GTACAGAATTAAAAAGTCAAAAAATAAAATTTAAAAAGTAATCAAATAATTTTGAAATGATTTGCTAATCACTGATGCATGCCCCATATCTAGCCTAATTTTTCCGTGAAAAATGCTAACAAATATGATCTAGCTGGCTTCGTAATGTGACCGTAAACGGTTCTCATTACTGCTAGCTGTCTTGGTTTAATAAAAACTAACAACAAAAACTAACAGAAGTCAAAAAACTTCCATGAAGAAATCCAAGAGCAGGTGGCAAAAATAATGCAACATCGATATGCGCATGCGCGGTAGGGCGATCTGATGGATCAGATAAAATGTCAGGATCATTATCAGTGGTATTCCTACAATTATTACCCAGATTACAGTTATTTTTAATTATTTATTTTTCCTACAATTAATTTGTATTGTGTAAGTTAATTCGATACAAACGCAGGACAAATCCTGCTCAAACATTTTATATACATAATTTAAATGGAATTCTGCTTTAAGATGCTGTTTAAATACGGTCACCTTTTGCTCAGTGACGGACCTTCATGTTCTGCTGCGGCTCCCATAATAAAATCGATTAAAGGTTATATATTGTTTTCTAAATTCAATTAAATTCAATTCAATTTATTTTTGTATAGCGCTTTTAACAAAGACCATTTTGTCAAAGCAGCTTTACAGGAGAAACGACATAAGAAAACAACAAACATATAAACAGACAAACAGACAGACAGTCCTAGATGTTATCCCAAGTGAGCAAGCCTGAGGTGACTGAGGCGACTGTGGCAAGGAAAAACTCCCTTAGATGGTAAGAGGAAGAAACCTTGAGAGGAACCAGACTCAAAAGGGAACCCATCCTCATTTGGGTGATAATTGTGTGATGCAGATACAGCATGTGTAGAGTGTTATGTAAATCAATAAGGAGGTTGTTGTCCACAGCGCTGCTTGAATATCCCAATCCTCACAAGCAGAACCCGGCTGGAGCTGGTCCATCTCCGGATGCCACTGGAGCCGGCCCAGTCTCTGTATGCCTCGGGATGGGTAGAAGAAGGGAAACAACGGAACAGCATTAGCGTAGCTGCTGTTCATAACATTAGCAGCACTAGATGATAATGTGAATTTAATCAGATGTACTGGAGCACAAGGTTATGGGATGTGTTAGATGTATGCCAGGCTGAAGAGATAAGTCTTTAGTCTACATTTAAACTGGGAGACTGTGTCTGAGCCCCGAACACTTTCAGGAAGACTATTCCAAAGATTTGGAGCTAAATACAAAAACGCTCTACCCCCTTTTGTGGACTTTGATATTCTGGGAACTACAAGAAGTCCGGAATTTTGCGATCTTAAAGAGCGTGGTGGATTGTAACGTGTTAGAAGACTGGAGAGATAGGTGGGAGCTAAACCAATTAGAGCCTTGTACGTGAGTAGAGCTAATTTATAGTCAATTCTAAACTTAACAGGTAGCCAGTGCAGGGATGATAATATTGGGGTTATATGATCAGATTTTCTTGATCTGGTAAGAACTCTGGCGGCTGCATTCTGGACTCACTGTAGCTTGTTTATTGAAGATGCAGGACAACCACCTAGTAATGCATTACAGTAGTCCAGTCTGGAGGTCATGAATGCATGAACTAGTTTTTCTGCATCAGATACAGATAAAATGTTCCTAAGCTTGGCAATATTTCTAAGATGGAAGAAGGCTGTTTTTGTGATATTGGATATATGATTTTTAAAGGATAACTTGCTGTCTAATATTACACCCAGGTCTTTCACTATTGAGCTAGTAGTAACAGTACATCCTTCTAGGTGAAAGTTGAATTGCGAGAGCTTCTGTGTACTGGTTTTTGGGCCAATAAGTAATATCTCTGTCTTATCAGAATTTAATAATAGAAAATTATCGGTCATCCAATTTCTAATATCTTGAACACACTCAGTTAGTCTAGACAAATTACATATTTCATCTGGTTTTGATGAAATATATAACTGGGTATCATTGGCATAACAATGGAAACTAATCCCATGCCTTCTAATGATGTTACCCAATGGAAGCATGTATACTGAGAAAAGCAGAGGTCCTAAAACTGACCCTTGCGGGACCCCGTATTTCACTGGCACTACACTGGACAGTTCTCCATTTAAATCTACAAAGTGGTATGGATCAGACAGGTAGGATCTAAACCATTTTAATGCCTGTCCCTGCATACCTATGTGATTTTGTAAGCGATCTATGAGAATATTATGATCTGTAGTGTCAAATGCAGCACTAAGATCAAGCAGGACTAAAATGGAGATGCAGCCTTGGTCCGAAGCTAAAAGCAAGTCATTTGTGATTTTAACTAGTGCAGTTTCTGTACTATGATGGGGCCTAAAACCTGACTGAAATTCTTCATGGATATTGTTTTCCTGTAGGAAGGAGCATAATTGGGCTGACACCACCTTTTCTAATATTTTAGATATAAACGGAAGGTTTGAAATCGGTCTGTAATTTGATATTTCATCGGGGTCTAGCTTTGGTTTCTTAAGAAGAGGCTTAATAACTGCTAACTTAAGAGATTTTGGGACATGACCTAGATATAACGAGGAGTTAATAATATTGAGAAGAGGCTCTCCAGCTGCATGTATCACTTCTTTCAGCAGTCTAGTTGGAATTGGATCTAGCAAACACGTTGTTGATTTAGCCGTGGTGATAAGTTTAGCTAGCTCTTCCTGCCCTCTGCTGGTAAAGCATTGTAGCTTTAAGTGTGGAGCTATAGGCTGGTCTGGATCACCGGATGCCATCAATGGTTGAACATCCAATATTTTGTTCCTGATACTATCAATTTTTTTAGTGAAGAAATTCATCAAGTCCTCACTACTAAACTGTGCTGAAATACTCTCTCCAGAAATCTGATGCTTTGTTAGTTTAGCCACTGTACTAAATAAGAATCTGGGATTGTTCTGGTTTATTTCAATCAGATTGCTCAGATGCTCAGCCCTAGCAGCTTTTAGAGCCTGTCTATAGTTAGACAGACTGTCTTTATACGCAATTCTAAAAACTTCTAATTTGGTTTTTCTCCACTTTCTCTCGAGGTTATGGGTTGCTCTCTTGAAGGCATGAGTATGACTATTGCACCATGGTGCAGGTGTTTTATCTCTGACCTTTTTTAGTCGGATGGGGGCAACAGTGTCTAGTGTGCTGGTAAAAATAGTGCCTATGCTGTTGGTTACTTCATCTAGATAATCTGCATTTAGGGGTCTAGTAAGAAGTTGAGACAAATCTGGCAGGTTGTTTGTGAATCTGTCTTTAGTGGTCGGAGTTATAGTTCTACCAAGTTTATAACGTGGAGAGACGTGTCTAATATGTTCTACAGGTAGAGTGTACACTAAGAGGTGATGGTCTGTGATGTCATCGCTTTGAGGTAGAACAGTTATATCGGAAACATCGGTCCCATGTGATATAACTAAGTCTAGTGTATGATTAAAACGATGAGTTGGTCTATTAATGTTTTGTTTAACCTCAAAGGAATTTAGTAGATCTATAAATGCGAGTCCTAACGCATCGTTAGCATCGTCTACATGAATGTTAAAGTCTCCTACAATTAACACTTTGTCAAAACTGATCAAAAATCTGAGAGTAAATGTGAAAACTCATTAAGAAAAACACCGTAGGGCCCCTGGGGTCTATACACGGTGGCCAGAACAAGCATATTCCTTTATGATAATCTAAGCCTTTTTGGGAAAGAGAATTGGAGTGGAATCTGGGTTCAGGGAGTTCAGGAGCAACCAAACTGATGATGTAAAACTACAGTAGAAATATACAGTCTAAGAAATATACAAGACTAAAGTATGCAAACGGTTATATTAAAAATGAAAACAAGCATGGTTTTTATTTTTAAAAAAACAAAACAAAAAAGAAACTGTTCAGTAAATATGCAGACATCGCATAAACTAATGTCTTCAGTATGTAAAAGTGGAATAAACAGATTGATTTCAGTATATTTAATCAAACGGGTTTATATTTTGTTGAACATTTTTTTAAAACGATAAATTGTTTTTATTTAATTTTATTTCATTTTATTTTGCTTATTTATTTATTTATTTATTTTTATTACAATTCTATTAACATTCCGTGCACAGATGAGGAATGGAGGTAGTGGCGTAAATTCCAAATTTTCAGCCATTTTCATGGAATCTCCTCAACCAGGTAAAAATGACTTTCCAGTGCTTATTTGTTTATGGTTTCTCATAAGGAGAGGCTTTGTTCCAAAATAGCATCTTTTATTGGAGATGTTTAAATGTTTAGGAGCGTAAACACTCCACTGGCGAACATACTCCACAGGAACATAATATGGAATTATACAAAAACCCAGCAGCAACCTGTTGCCTTCATAAGAGTTTCAATAAAATAGCACAGAATCGCTCAGTGCCAAAAAATAAAATAAAATCATTTGAAATCAGTTCGTCCGGAAATAATATGTTTAGCTACAGAACGTAGGAAATATAACAATATAAAGTATTCCTCTGGCTCTGCCACTTCCCTGTGGATGCAGGGGTGAACTTGTGAAGCTGAGAGTAACAAGTGCAAATAGAGTTAATTTAAAAATAAATTAAAAAAAATTTGGTGTTTTAACGTTGAGAAAAAAAGGTGACGTGTCTGTAGGTGGAAGTGAAAATATTTGTGTGATGGCCTGGGAAAGCTCATCATTGTGGCTTAAACAAATGCAACAGCCAAAAAAAAATACGCTCAGAAACGGGTCTGTTTGCCAGTGATGTATTTCTGAAACCTTGCTAATGAGGTGTGATTTTCTCACGCGTGGAACGTCAGGCTTTGCCTGCTGGTGGATGAGCTCCTCAACACAAACCCCGCTGGGGCTCTGGGGTCATTATATCATTATTACAAGAAAGAAAAGCACTGTAGAGATTAAATAAATGCTTATTATTCCAGTGGATCGCTGGAGTGAAAAGCCAACGTGTTTAAATATCCTGAGTGACTTTTACCTCAGCTGATGAGACCAGACCGATGGAGATGATGATGATGCTCCCTGAGGCTGTAAACCTAGAGGCACTCTAGCATCAGGGGGTAATAATAATTTAGAGTCTTTGGGAGTCTACAGGAAGTGTCCCTCTGGAGCACACTGCTGGGGGTAGTTTATATCAAATACAAAGAAAGCCTTGAATCAGATGTGGGTGGCGCCGTTCTAGCGTCCGTCCGTTAATGACCAGAAAAGATTGCTAGAGTGGTGATCATCTCCCAGAGTCAGACCTAATGGAACAGGGCTGGTGATGGAGTCAGGATTGATCCTAAACAGTTAACAATAAAGAGGTGATGGCTCATTGTTTAATTGTTAAAAACAACATGGATAAATTCAACTCCAGGTTTCTAAGCAGTCAGTAGTTACAGCGTGAAGCTATAAAGCCCTGTTTCATTACATTGCACATTTGAAATGATCCATATACTTGTTTTTATGAATGTAGTGAATGAAAATCTGAACAGATGGGTTCAAAACTCTTCTGCCTGATGATCTGCCTGTTATTCGAAAGGAAAAACAAAACATTCAGAATATCATCATGTGCAACGGAAGTTTGCTGCCAAAGAATAAAGAAACGCTTTCATTTATTTTTTGAAAGTAACCTCAGAATAACCAACTGTTTCACAACGACAGCCTCTAGCCGACGAACATACAGCAGGGACAGATTCATGCAAGCTAGCTAGCTAAATATTGACACACACTTTCGGTTCATTTGATACTTTTTACACTTTATAAATGCCGCTGGATATTTTAGCAGGTTTTATCAGCTGATTTTAGCATGAAAATATATTGTACCTATTTTAATCCTCTGATACACTAACAATACTAGCTACCAAACATTTCTCTTTTATAGCTAATCACCATAATGTTTTGTGCCTAGCAAGCTACTTTAGCTTTACTAAGATTAGCTTTACTGCCTGAATTATAATGGACTAAAAATCTAAATACAAATATTCAGTGATATTAAATTTCAGATGCCCCATGAGTTTATAGATGTTGAGACTAGCGAGCTACACATCAGTTAGCCGGCTAGTTACCCTGAATTCTTCCTCAGTTGTACCTACCTTCTTAAATAAAAAATAAACTCACATTTCTAATTTCACGTTGGTCAAAAATAAATTGTTTTCCGTAACTTTACTTACCTTCACCCGCTCAGTCCTGCAGCATCATTTTGGAGGCCGAGAAAAAGACAGAAGCGTGAAAGCGGCGGTGAGACGCTACGTGACCCGCATGATTCCTGTCGCATCGGCACTCCAGCTGCAGAGCCAGCAGTGCAGGGCTGGATGAAATACCCAACAGATGACAAAATAACCCATATATGTGACCCAATTTCTCTAGCCCAGCTGTTAGGTTGTTAAAATAACCCGGTATTTCTTCAGCGTCTGTGTGGGAAGGAGCTCTATTTCCATCCTGACTGGTTTTCATTAATCTTCTTTCTTCTCAAGATGAAAGAAGATAGATTCGGCTAGTGTAAAATATCTTAGTGATGTTACACTTGTGCGGGTTTGTTTTTATTTATTTATTTATTATCCGCGTGCATCGATTCGAGACGGAGTGCGCTTGAATTTGAGAAGCAGGAATCTTTCAGGACAGATGGACGTGCGCTCCACCAGTGGCTTTTGATCTCAAGCCATAGAAGATGAAAACATGCTCAGATGAACTAAAACGTCTCTGTAGAGATTTCTAATCCTCAAATCCAGAAAGCGTGAACCTGAAATAACTGTCAGTCGGAGGTTATTAGGTAGCTTCAGAATGCACTAGCCTAAAGTTTTCTTTTTAAATCCAGGAATGATCTCTTTGTCCTTCATATTGACTGGACAATCGTTGGAGTGTGTTCTTATAAGAGCTCTTAGCTAGCTTCAGGGACATGGCCTTTGTTCTTCAGCTCCTTCAGCTTTGGGTCCTGTTCTTCATTGGGTCCCTATTCGCTTTTCCTCCTTCTCTTCCTCAACTCCTCATATTTGCTATGTGTCAGTCAGTGGCTATGTTGAGTCAGGAGTCGGTGAAATTAGAGCACATCCTCTGGGTCTGGCTGATAAACAGCATGTAAAGACGAGCCACCACAGGTCTGGTCTCTCTCTCTCTCTCTTTCTCTCTCTCTCTCTCTCTCTCTCTCTCTCTCTCACTATCTCTATAAACCACCGTCTCTCTCTTAAAATGTGTGCACCTCCTGGCTACACCAGCCACATTTCATTTCTCAGACCTCCAACTGACTGGAAGCAGGACACACTTGACCAAGGTTTCATGCCCAAATGTTGAAAATGAGAGGAGACCCAGTCGAATCTGCACACTCTTCCACTCCTATAGGAATTCTTTGTTATTTCGCTTCATTTATTATTTAACTATAAAGAGATTTATTATTTAAACTTTAATGAGCACATAGAAATCTTTCGAACACTGTTGAAAGTATAAACTTGCCAGACACTTTATTAGGAACACCCTCTTATGCAGTACATCCTGTGGAATATGATGGATATTATAAAGTCGGCACACGTCTGTTATAAACGGCAGGTTTTTGTGATGTGGAAAAATGAAACAGATCAATCAGAAGAGGGGTTTGAAAGAATTTCCAAAATGTTAGATGTAGCGTGGGACACTGTAAAGGCTGAGAGTGAGAGGC
Organism: Hemibagrus wyckioides; assembly: GCF_019097595.1. NCBI lineage: Eukaryota > Metazoa > Chordata > Actinopteri > Siluriformes > Bagridae > Hemibagrus > Hemibagrus wyckioides. The sequence goes on from NC_080719.1 coordinate 22,687,718, forward strand.
ACGTCTGTGGGTGGAAGTGTCATGTTGGTGAGAGAGAGAGAGAGAGAGGGCAGAGGAGAATAATAAGGCTGGTTTGAGCTGACAAAGTCTGCAGAAACTCATATAACCCTGTATACTCATATAATCACTCTTTATAGCCACGGTGAGCAGAAAAGCATCTTTAGAATGCACAACAAGTCAAACCTTGCATTCAGGTGGATTGACTAAAACAGCAGAAGACCACATCAGGTTCCTCTCTTTTAGAACAGGAATCTGAGGCTTGTTCACATGTTGTTTTTGGATAGTAGCTATGAGGATGTGTGTTCATTCAGCTACAAGAGCATTAGTAAGATCAAATACTGATGTTGAGATGATGAAGACTCCAGTTCCAGTTCATCCCAGAGGTGTTCAGTAGGATTGAGTCAGAGCTTGAGTTCTTCCACTTTCTCTAACCTTCACCTCCACACCATGTCTTCATGGAGCTGCTTTGTGCACAGGGGCACTGTCATGCTGGAACAGGGTTTTTAGTTCCAGTGAAGGGAAACTGTAATGACATAATACAGCAATCATTCCGTTCAATTGTATGCCCCAGACTTGTGGTGGCAGTTTGGGGAAGATCTTCACTGGAATGCCTGTTCGCTTACCTCTGAAATCAACCAAATGACTATAACTAGAAATTTTTAAATAAAATAAATGGAAATCCATTTTCCATCTCATCAGTTAGGCCTTCACTTCATATAGATAGATATACTTTATACTTTATTGATCCCATGAGGGAAATTCTTCTACGATCACATTCTGAGAGGCTGACATTGTGCTCCAACTGCTGCTGATGTGTCACACATGCATGAGCACACAGAAGCCTGTGATTGGCTAGTGTGATCTGGGGGCCACTTACAAACCAAAATTTTACACAATGGACAATAAACACCCAGCTGAATTGATGCACACCCAATTCTATAAATCCATTCTACAAATCCACAGGAATTAGGCCGATTCCCACTGCTGCTCAAAATTCAGAAAAGATCTGTCAAATATTGGCTCCACCTAAGTGGACGGTGCTTAGTGACCCCCGGAGCTATCACTACAAAGCCCTGCAGTGCCAAGAGCTGAGCAGAGAGAAGAGTCTTCTCACCCGGCTGGTCCTGAACCTCAGCTCACTAACACACACTAACACGCTTCTACATCTGGAGCAGCTGCACGCAAGAACAAGCAGAACTCACCAAGTTCTAACACTTCAAAAAAAAGAAAGTGGAAAAATACAAGCAGAAGCACAAAGTAAAATGCAGTGCTATCTGACCCTAAATCAACAGTACAGTGTAGCTGAATACAATGACTGACCACCAGCACAGAACGATGCTGAAAAAGTACTCAGCACACACACACATACACATACACACACACACACTGGCCATGGAGGCGGGTCACTATAGGAAATCATGGCTCCCTACAGAGCAGAGAGTGTGCACACAGTGCAACAACAACACAGTGGAGACAGAGCTGCACTTTCTAACTCAATGTAAAAAATTCCAAAATCTACGTAAAATAAATTTAAAAAAATTTCAATGAACCCATCCCCAGTTCTTCCTCCTGCCCAACACTGACAAACTGCCCATCATTTTGTGGGAAATAAAGCGTTTTAGCAGGACAGTACATATCTGCCAGCCCTGTATGTACACACACACACACACACGCACTTTCACACACACACATACACACACAGCCCTGTTTGTCTTAAGGTCCCAATGATTATATTCATTTCTATTCATATTTATGTTTCTGTGTTCATGGAAACTCGATGTTATAAGTAATATGTTTATTGATAAGATATGCTCTTCTCATTGCCATGATGCTTTGGCAATACTGTACATGTATATGGTCATGCCAATAAAGCTTATTGAAAATGAAATTGAAGAAAGAGAAAGAGAGAGAGAAACAGACAGACAGAGTGTCAGACAGACAGGGAGAGAGACAGAGACAGACAGAGGGGGATAGACACAGACAGGAACAGAGAGACTGACAGAGAGGCAGAGAGACAGAGATAGACAGACAGACAGGGACAGAGAGACAGACAGAGAGGGAGATCGACATAGACAGACAGAGGGGTAGGAAGAGAGACAGAGAGAGAGAAGGAGGGAGGGAGGGAAACTCAATGTTATAAGTAATATGTTTATTAATAAGAGATGTTCTTCTCTTTGCCATGATGCTTTGGCAATACTGTGCATGTATATGGTCATGCCAATAAAGCTTGTTGAAATTGAAGAGAGAGAGAGAGAGAGAGAGAGAGAGAGAAATGTTGTCCCACGGCCAATTTCTCTCAGCTGTGGCATCATCAGGATTCAGACTCTGGATCTCCGGATGTCGGGTAAACACTTTTCTGCGCCGCTCTGAGCCCGGCAACGGTCTAGCTTCAATCAAAGCAACCATTAAAAATGAAATGTGCTTGGAAGTCTAGTCTAGTGTAGTGAGAACTGTAAGAACTTGAACTCCATTCCAGCAAAACTGAAGAAAACTCCCTTTTTTAATCATGTATTAGACACCCTGAATTTTTAATAAACAGAAGCCCAATAAAGGAAGCATAAAGATTCTGTCAGAAATATCACCGATGTTGATAAGAACCTAATGCTATTTTTTCTCCTAGAAAATATCAATATGAGTAAGTTACCTACATTTCACTTAGGTTGCTATTGTTTTTCCAGAGAAGAGCTGTCGAGGCTTTTCATGCCGCAGGATCTCGGAAATGTGACTACATGACTGTAGAAACACTACATGTCTGTCATGACGATTTCACATCTTGGACATGCTGCTTGATCGAACATGGCAGCTCCAGCAGTGATCTCTAGCTCTTTTATGTTCCTCCTTTCTGTGTTTTCCAGCATTTTGCTTCAGTGCTACAAAAATAGGCATAGGGACGCTTTAAGGCGAATAGGATCAGGCAGGGTCTGATTTATATTCACAAATGAAGGTTTATTCTCACACTTTACAGACCTACTTAGATGAGCCATTTAATCTAATATTGAATTTTATTTGGTTTGGAGCCAGCAGTGGGCACGATACACGCCCCCCCCCAACACACACACACTAATTTTGTTTATGCCACATATTTTTAACATTATGTGTTTGGATCATTAAATACGGTGGCTGAAAAACACAAGGACGATTTAGACAAAGCAGAAAAGGTAGGTATAGTTTGCAAATGGAATTCTTCACTCTGATTGGACGAGACATCTGTCACTTAGGATGCTCTTCTCTAATAGTTTAATCTTCCAAACATTCCTGGTGTGTTTTTAGAGATCGCAAACTAATCTTTATGCCATGATACGCTATCAGTATATCCAATATCACACCATATGAACGTCTTTCCTCACAGTAACGCTGAATGAACTCCATTTTCTTATTAATATAAATATATGTTTTTTATTTTCTTTAAAAGATTTAAAGTTGCACTATTGAAAAATAGTTTAAAGTGAAGGCAGAACTCCACACATGTACAAGAAATAAAGTTAGATACACAATTTCCTACTTCTTGTATATCCTGAGTGACAGATGTCTCGTCCAATCAGAGGTAAGAATTACATTCACAAACTATACCGACCTTTTCCGCTTTGTCTGCATTGGCCTTGTGTGTTTTTGTTGTTTTTGTTTATGTTGTTTTTGGTCATTAATATGGTGGATAAATGCTGTAAGTGAAGTATCATTATCTTGCAGGATGTTTTGATAACAAATAAATTAAGTTGATTGTTACTAATTGGATCACATTCAACAGAATTGAATGTTTTTTTCTTCAAATTCATCCATTAGATTAGAAGTTGAGCTGCCGGAATTAATTAACTTAAAAATTAATTAATTAACATTTTTGTACATATTTCAGCTTAACCCTAAGTTTATTTCATATCCTCTCAGTACTGTGGCTCATGACTGCGTTTTCTGTTAATTGATATATTTTTAATCATCATTTTTCTAAAGACTGTAAAATCACAATTGATGGTAATTCAATTCAATTTTTCAGTTTGATTTATTTGTATAGCACCTTTTACAATGGACATTGTCTCAAAGCAGCTTTGCAAAAGAGGAGAAACAGAAAAAGGAGAAAATAAAATTATTAAATTAAATTGTTAAACTATTTTATCCCTATTTTATCCCTAATGTGCAAGCCTGTGGCGACGGTGTCAAGGAAAAACTCCCTGAGATGATCTGAGGAAGAAACCTTGAGAGGAATCAGGCTCAGAAGCGAACCTCATCCTCACACTAAATAATGTAAATGTAACTAAATAATGTCCTTTCTACAACAGAAATCAAGGAACTATTGAAAGAAATAGTTCCATGAGGAACTATTAGGTCACTGTAGTTTCTGAGTTCATTATCGGCACTGCTAAGGCTGTCTCCTGGTCACAGGCTGTCCACCCAGATCCATCCACAGCATCAGTGAGCACCACCAAGCGACAAGACTCCAACCAGGGGTAGAGGCAGTGGTCACACTGGAAACTCAGAACACTGGGAGATAAAACTTCACGCTGATGAAATTACTGATGAATCAGCTCACAGTGAACTCCTGCTGAGTCTCTTCAAAGGCATGACTGTAATATATTCTATCTTCACCAAGTCAAGAGCAGAAAGTCAAAAACAAGGCATGGGTTTTATCTTTTTGCTAATTTTTGACATCTTGGCATCATGCAGAACGGAGTGCATTACTTATGATTTTAGCGTTGAGGTTTTATACTGATTTCAAAGCTGTATTTCCAAAACCTTTGTGCACACATTATGTCATTCACTGTAATCTCTTGAGATGAAGGGAAAGTTGAGGATGAATGTATAAACACTGCAGATCAGAATTATAGGATTAATGTGTGCAACCATGTGATTGAGCCGCCTATTTAAGTGAAAATGTTTCCTGGGATAGTGGTATAAAATGAAGAATCTGCTTAGTTTCACCTTGAATTTTTTTTTTTTTTTGAGTTTGACCATCACTACAGAAATGAATAATTCTCTTTCAGTGTATATGTATAGATATATAGTCAGGTCCATAAATATTTGAACACTGGCAAAGTTATTGTTCTTTTAGCTGTCTAGCAGAGTAGGTTGGAGTCAGAATGAAATAAGGAATATGAAACTTTTCGGTGACATTTTAAGACAAAGAGATAAAAATGTTCTGCACTGGTCAAGTTACCCTGAATCCAATTAAGCTGAATTTTACTTGCTGAAGGCAAAACCGATGGCAGAAATGCCCCGGGAATAAGAAGGAAGAGAAGACAGAACATCTCCAGGGAAGAAACCCAGCATCCGGTCAAGTCCATGGGATCCAGACAGAGGATTTTCAGCCAAGTATTAAAAATGATAGTTTCATTTATGATGTTCGGCCAATTACTTTTGGTCCTTTAAAAATGGGAAACCACATAGAAAAAGGTCCAAGATGACAGCCTACAAAGCTCGTATTCTTTTTCATTTCAACCCCAATATACTGACCGTTAAATTGACTCAATGTCTATAAAAAAAATCCACTGCGCTGTTAAACCTGTAAAACTCTCTTAATCTGCATTCGTCACCCACTGTTATTGCTTAGCTTTTGCCTGCCGAACAGAGTGAGACTAAACGTAGCGGAGGTCCAGACTTCACTCCCTGCCTTTTACTGTCACTATTGGAAAGCTTGTGTTTCAGAAATTAAAACGAATTCTGTATTGAATATGCAGCTACGTGTTTGAAGCTACACCTCTAGTCAATACTTTGTTGGTGAACACTATTTAATAGACAGCTGATCAGCAAACCGGCAAAAATAGGCCAAAACACCAAGATCACAAATATCCAGGAAAGATTTTGGCTTTTTGATCAATCAAGGTGTACTTGGGATGCCAGAATATTTGATAACATGGTTGAATATTTCTTCTGCTGTTTTAAAGGCTGGGTAATGGGAAGAGCAATTTGGAGAACCAGTTCATAATCACTGTGCCGCCTCAGAAGATGGGGAGATTGGTGATAAAACCTATGAAGAGTTGAGACCATGGTTGCTGAGGTATGGGGTGCTGAGGTCTGACCAGGTCTGTATTAGGCTACCAGTCTACCTGCTAGAAGATTTCTGGAAATCGTGTAAGAACTGTGTTGGTGTACCAGCTTTCCCGCTATAAGAGTTCCGGAAACCATATAAGAACTGTAGGTATACTAGCTTTCCTGCTAGAAGAGTTCTGGAAATTGTGTAAGAACTGTATGGAGTACTAGCTTTCCTGCTAGAAGAGTTCTGGAAATCATGTAAGGACTGTATTGGTGTACCAGCTTTCCTGCTAGAAGAGTTCTGGAAATCGTGTAAGGACTGTATTGGTGTACCAGCTTCCCTGCTAGAAGAGTTCTAGGGAAGCTTGGCCGGACATGACAAGATTAGAGTTTGGATGTCTGGCAGAATGTTTCGTCTATTTTCCTTGGGGGAGTTGTTCAGTTTTTGGTCTATAGTAGGGGAAGAATGTACCCAGGTAATGAGTTTGCTTCTCTGGAAAGAATTCCCATAGGCCATGCCTGCAGGGCATGCTGTCATTAACTGATGCACTGGGGTTTGAACTAGCTTTCTTTTAGTCTGTAGGTTCCTTGAAGATTCTTCGGTGTTTGCTGAACCAGGATTTTGGCATTCTTGAGATATTCAGTGAAAACGGTGAAGGGGTTCATGGTGAGGAGAGGATTATGCACAATGCAACATCCCCTGATCCCTGGTCCTCCATCCTAGTGCATGAATTTGGAGTGGGCTTGGCAGGGGATTGTCGATGAGTGTTTGGTAGAAGCTGGAGCTGGAAGAATGGAGAGACCTTCAGGGGGTCTTATTAGTACGTTTAAGTAAAATGTCTGGCCAGAGGAAAAACAAGAAGGATCATTGGTGGGTCTCTGGGGTGGAAGTCTCTCTCTGATAGTCACACATTGGATATCTAGAAATTGAAGATAAATGAAAAATCAATAAGGGAATCTTGTGTCTGTGAGAATGTCTGGGTTGAGCTCTTGATGGAAAGCCACTTTGAGTGCTGGAATGTTCCAACTGCTGACAGTGGTGAGAGTTTCGATTTCCAACTCCATGGTGCTCTATTTACCTTGTCTAAAGGACAGAAGTTGTTTTATCAGCGTGCAAGAATTCCTATGAGAAACTCAAGGATTTGCGTCCAAAAATGTCCTACAAATTGGCTTCACCGAGCTCTAACGAACCTTAAGTAATCATTGATACTGTGGATGAAGCCTGTAAGTGTAGTATCCTACAGCAGAGGCCATCTGGATCTACCATTTTATTCCTGTTTGACATTTAGCCCTTTGGCCAAACAGCAGCCTGTGATGGAACTTTATAAATTGTCAATTGCAGGTTGTGCAAAAGCTATTACAGCACTGCTGCAGGCTTTGCAGCCTTTTTTGTGCAGTTTTGATTCTGTCAGGTTCAGACACAGCATGAAAGAAAGGAATGCAGGGGATGCATCTAAAGAAGAAGTTGAAACCTTATCTGTTTGTCTTGTGGCAATGTGGACCTGCAGTATATGATCGGTTCACTCTCTGATAATTCTCCAACCCAGAATATATAATAATAATAATAATAATAATAATAATAATAATAATAATAATAATAATAATGATGTAATGCAGTGTATCACAGTGTCACCTTGCAACTTCCTGTTTTTAACCCTTTTATGCACACTCATGCAGTCAAGCTTTACCTAAGGATGTTTTTTAATATTTTAAGAAAAATCTAAATCACCAAATCACTGAAGAGAGCATTACTCAAGTAAACTTCTGTAGGTTTCTAGACCAGAGGTTTTCAAACCCCGGGTCACGACCATCAGGAGATTTAAAAAATGGCTCACCAGGATAATTTAAGAAAAATGTTCTAAAATGAATTATGCAATTTTAATAATAATAACACAAAGAAGAATAATACTAACTTTGAATATAAACATACTTAACAAAAGGTTAAAATAAATGCAAAATAAATACCTGACCTACGTACGTGCAATCACGCTTTTTAACACAGCATGCAGTGGCGTTGCCGTAGCCATTTTCTTTTCCCCACTGCGATGAAGCAAAGGCTTTAGTAGAGTTATATTAGTAGCCCATCTTTAATTTACTTTATGCTGAATATGAGCAAGCCGAAGTACCATTTAAGATTTTTTCACAAGGAAAAGAGGCTCTGAGACTGAGACCCCTTCAAACGAAGCAGCAGAAAACACCATCAGCTGCCCAACTCTGCCTCAAACAGCAGAGGTCAGCAGAAAAGATAGTGAAGGTGATGCATGAGGACATCGTAGCAGTACTTCTTACCCAGCAAAGAAAAAGCAGAAATCCGGAGTAAGGTCATAAAAAGATGCTTTTTTTGAGTTTGGGTTCATCAGCTGTTCGGACGCAGGCGCTTTACAAGTTAGTAAATGAAAGTCTGAAACCAGAGAAGTTGGAAAGACATTTAAGTACACGTCATGCCGATTTTGCAGACAAACCATTAGCTTTTTTCAGAGGAAGGGTCAAGAATCAATCAAAAATTACACTTGGCATCTTATAAAGTTTCGTATTATACTGCCAAAGAAAAAGCACCACATACAATTGCAGAGAGACTCATTAGTCTCTGTGCACATAACATAAAGATATAGATAAAGATAAGATATAAAGATAAGATATGCACACACACACACACACACGCTTATGTACACTGCTCAGCCATAACATTATGACCACCAGCCTAATGTTGTGTTGGTCCCCCTTTTGCTGGCAAAACAGCCCTGACCCGTCCAGGCATGGACTCCAATAGATCCCTGAAGGTGTGCTGTGGTATCTGGTACCAAGAGGTTAGCAGCAGATCCTTTAAGTCCTGTAAGTTGCGAGGTGGGGCCTCCATGGTTCGGACTTGTTTGTCCAGCACATCCCACAGATGCTGGATTGGATTGAGACCTGGGGAATTTGAAGGCCAAGTCAATCCATTCCTGAACCATTTTTGCTTTGTGGCATGGTGCATTATCCTGCTGAAAGAGTCCACAGCCATCAGGGAATACCGTTTCCATGAAAGGGTGTACATGGTCTGTAACAATGCTTAGGTAGGTGGTACGTGTCAAAGTAACATCCACATGGATGCAGGACCCAAGGTTTCCCAGCAGAATATTGACATTCCCAATTCATGACATTGCGTCTGCCGGCTTGCCTTCTTCCCATAGTGCATCCTGGTGCCATGTGTTCCCCAGGTAAGAGACGCACACACATCCGTCCATCCACGTGATGTAAAAAACGTGATTCATCAGACCAGGCCACCTTCTTCCATTGCTCTGTGGTCCAGTTCTGATGCTCACATGTTCATTGTTGTCGCTTTCGGCCATGCACAGGGGTCAGCATAGGCACCCTGACTGGTCTGCAGCTATGCAGCCCCATACACAACAAACTGTGATGCACTGTGTATTCTGACACCTTTCTATCAGAACCAGCATTAACTTCTTCAGCAGTTTGAGCAGCAGTAGCTCGTCTGTTGGATCGGATCACACGGGCCAGCCTTCACTCCCCACGTGCATCAATGAGCCTTGACCGCCCATGACCCTGTCACCGGTTCACCACTGTTCCTTCCTTGGACCACTTTTGATACTGACCAATGCAGACCGGGAACACCCCACAAGAGCTGCAGTTTTGGAGATGCTCTGATCCAGTGGTCTAGCCATCACAATTTGGCCCTTCATCAAACTCGCTCAAATCCTTACACTTGTCCATTTTTCCCACCCACTAACAGGTGCCATGATGAGGAGATCATCAGTCTAATTCACTTCACCTCTCACTGCTCAGAATGTTACGGTTGATCTGTGTATGTTTGACTTGATTGTATGTAAATTTGTAAAATGTGGTTGTATATATATACGTGGGTCGCGTCAATTTAAAAAGGTAAAGTAAGGGTCGTGTTTAAAAAAAGTTTGAAAACCACTTCTCTGCTGTTCTCAGTGTTTGCTAACCTTCTACAAGAAATTTAAAAATATATATATAAATGACAAATGAAGATAAAAATGTTTTTGCCAGACTTCACAATCTTTTTGAAAAACTTTTTTTCCCTTTCCGTATCAGAAATTTGAGACTTTTTAATTTTAATATCTGACATTTGGACACAATGGAAATTCATATATCAAGCAATTTTAATTTACAATTGCCTTTTTAGCCTTCAGTAATTTTCAGGAACACACTGCGACGCACAGACTTTCACACACCTGCGCCGTTGGCTGACCGTGAGATCGTTATCCATCTTCTTGTAAATCTATTGCACTTTTAAAAAAGTAGTTTTGATCTAAAATATTTGTAAAAGGCAAGTTTTCAAAAGACTTTCCCTTTTTTTTTTTTTTTTTTTTTATAGGCTCGTTACAGGCTCTTATTCAGACACACCTGACCTGAGCTCTTTGTCTGCTCTGGATGTGCCGTACTAGTGAAATATCCATTAGAGTTAATGAATATTCAGGAGCGGCGAAAAATGGAGAAACATATTTAATGTGGAAATCAAATCCCATCCAAAAACTCTAAATGTTTCCACTTCAGATCATGATCCTCTTTGTAAGGTCTGATATGCGTATGTATTACATTTCTACATTAAAGTAGAAGCTACATGTTCCCTGGTGGATGCTTTTGACTCCCAATGTTTTTATTCTTTTTTTTTTTTTTTTATTCCATCTGTAGATGAGCCATGCTTAAGATGTTTGAGGTCATGTGGTACATCATCTCTGGTCACGGGTCAGAGCACACAGTGCAGCCTAGTGGCTCTGTGTTCCTCAGTAGCTGACCGTGTGGAAATGCTACAGAATCGACATTGTTTTTATGTTGTTGTTTTTTTGGGGGGTTTTCACGAAAGGTCATTTTAAGATTCGAATTTTTTTTTTTTTCATGCAGCCGTAGGCACCACACATGTTTGTACTCGACGGAGAAATGCTAAACAAATAATAACCACAGGACCAGCGCTTTACTCAGTGTCAAGAGCAGGTGGGTCAAAATTCAAAACTTCCTGAATGAAATGTACATTACATTTGACAGCAAGACTGACCTTTGTGATGTCAGTCCTGTGAGTACAGACATTTGCAGGTTGTATTTTACTAAACCAGTGAATAAAACAAGCCACGGTGAAAACTGGTCGCTCACTGTCCACTGTACAGTAACACTTTTAATACTTTTACTGTCCAGTGACACCCAAATGAGGATGAGGTTCCCCTTCTGACCCTGGTTCCTCTCAAGGTTTCTTCCTCACGGTCATCTCAGGGGGTTTTTCCTTGCCACCATCACCTCAGGCTTGCTCATTAGGGATAAATTTTAGAGATAAATAGTAACTTAACCTCAAAATTTAGCATTTGTTCTGTTTCTATAATGCTTTGAGTATTGTCCATTGTTAAAAGTGCTATACAAATACAGTGAATTGAAGTAATAAAGTTGGACTCGTACCAGTACAGCATAACATTATACAGATCCATAGCTACTGTCAAGTTTCCTCATCCTGGAAGATTGTTATACTAATACCATCACACCCCTGGTGATGATATGTGTCAGGGATAATTAATCTAATGGCACTTTATCTAATGTGTAAGAAATATCCAACTCCACAAATTCAGCTCCATGGTGTATTTTCCTGCCGGATCATTTCGGACGCTTAAGCGAGGGACCCGGTTAATGAAGATGAAAGAATGATTGCCGCTTTGCTACCAGTAAAAGGTGTCTGTTATTGTTGATAACTCAAGAGAATGTCAAGTTCTTGACTTCAATGGGTTTAATAAAAGAAAGGGATTAGTAACCGCTTCACTTTGTCATTAGGGATGTCGATTAAAAGGCGAAATTTTTACAGTTTATACAAAATCTTTAATACATTGTGTGCAAACAGTGAAGAGGTGTGAATACTTCCCAGTCCCATTGGACATGTGTACGTATATGTATGGTATAAAATCAGCAAAAATGTAGGAACTATGCTCAATAAAGTGTCACCAGTGTGACATATCAGTGTAATTATTACCCACAGGGGTTTGATTTCAGGTTGAATTGGAATAATTTGTGGTTGTATTGTTAAACACGGCTGCATGCAGAGCACACGTCTCATGCGTGATTCATTAATATTGTCTAGTTGTCATAAATATAGCTGATGCTTTTAATTATCTGGTTAATATTGTACTCAAATTCTGGAAAAAGTTCTGTTATAAAAATTCAACCTCCTCATTACACACTAACTCGACATCTTCAATTACATCACCAGTCACACATGAAACTGGCATCACTGTGACCCTGAGTGACCCTGGCTGAGCCTGGCATTTCAGCCCAAGCCACTGTAATGATGTATGTGCCACGGTGATGTTTGCTGACTGAAACATCCACCTACAAAGTTCTGTGTGGTGCGTGATTAATAAAAGTGCCAACGAGTCGAGAACTTTCGCGCTCCTGCTGAGCCTGAGTCATTGTCTGATGAGCCTAAAATCACTTAAAGGAGCAAATCTGTAAACGCTGTAGCCCTCTGTTGCCTGTGTGATGAATTGAAAATGCTTTGAAAGCATTGCTAGGCCTTCCCCTTCCCCTCTTCACCCTCTCCTCTTCCCCTCTTCATGTTCCCCTTCCCCTATTCATTTTTACCCCTTACGCTTCTTCTTCATCTGTCTCCCACAGTGTGGACCCCTTTTCCCCTTCTTCTCTTCCCCCTCTCCTCCTCCCCTTCACCTCTTCCTTTTTCCCTTCCCCCTTTTACCCTTCCCCTCTTCCCCTTCCCTACTTCTGTCCCTCTTCACCCGCTCCTCTCCACTTTCCCATATTCCCCGTCCCTTCGTCTTATTTTCCTCTCTCCCTCTTCCCATTCTCCTCGACCTCTTTCCCTTTCTCCACTTTCACGTCCCCTCTTCAACTTCCCTTCTTCCACTTTCTCTCTTTCCCTTCCCCTCTTCCCTCTCTCCTCATCTCCTACCCCTCTTCCCCTTCCCCTATCTGTTCTAATCTGTTTGTTGAAATTATGTGAACTACATTGTTGTTCTCTCATTTATTGTTTATAGAGCAAATATATATTAAACTTCCCCTGAAGTCATAATTATTATTTTTAGAGCAGTTTAGACCGGTTTTGGACACCAGTACGATGCTATTTAAGTTACTGTAGATGGACGTGTAAAACACTCTATAGTGTATAGCGTAATGGTGTTGTAGAAGCGGAGTTGTGAGCAGGCCATTTAGGCTTCAGCTTAACTGCATTAGAAGGGTTCAGATAAAAACATTATTAGAGATCATTACGGTTGGTTTTAAAATGGATCTGGAAAATGGAATTTCTTTTGCTCTAGCATAATTGTGTCATTTTTTAAAACCGTTTAGCATTATAAGTTTTAAAATGTACTTCACTTTGCTGTACTTTTTGCTTCTGGGCCTAATACGGAAATGTTATTCTGATACAAAAGCTACAGAGAACGATTTTTATTGCAGGACTGAAGGAGAAATACTGTGAAAGAATGTTCTTCTGCTTGTTGCTCAGTAATTTCTTCCGAGTTTTCTGGTTGAATTCGGTGAAAGTTTGTGCATGCACACGTGAGAAGACAGCAAGGGATCCATCACACATCAACATTAGGCAGGAAGACAGTCTAAAACTGCTAGCATCAGACAGAGCAGAGGATTGAACACAGAGGATTCGAGCAGGTGATCAAAAGTAAAAAGGGACACTTGAATGTGAAACTTTAGAACGAAGATCAGAATAGGGATCAGGTTTGGAGGTTAGGGTTTGGAAATGATGATGATGATGCTGTATGATATCTCTAATGAGATGTAAGACTAGCTTTATCTACTGTATAACAGGCAGGAAGTTGACGGGATTGATTTTAAACAATGAAATCATCACCTCCACAGTGCAGCAGTCTGTGTCTCTTCTGGAGATCAAAACTGTGCACAAAAACAGCCACACCCCCTACAGAGGCCACACCCCCTTTTAAAAACTGGCTGCTACAGAGGCCACCCTCTGTTTTTTTAACCTGACAGCCACAGAGGCCACACCTCTTTTCTTTAACCTGACAGCTACAAAGGCCACACCCCCTTTATTTAAAATGACAGCTACCGAGGCCACACCTCCTTTATTTGAAATGGAAAGAGACCACACCTCCTTTATTTAAATTGACTGCTACAGAGGCAACAACCTTTTATATAACCTGACAGCTACAGAGGCCACACCCCTTTTGTTTAACCTGATAGCTACAGAGACCACAACCCTTTTGTTTAAAATGAGCTACAGAGGCCACACCCTTTTTATTTAACCTAACAGCTAAGGAGAACACACCCTTTTTTTAATGACAGCTACCCAGGTCACACCTCCATTATTTGAAACTGACAGAAACCTCTCCTCCTTTATGTAAACTAACAACTACAGAGGCCACGCCACTTTTATTTAAGCCGACAGCTAAAGAGACCACACCCCTTTTTTTGAATGACAGCTACCAAGGTCACGCTTTCTTTATTTGAAATTGACATAGTCCACACCTCCTTTATTTAAACTGACAACTACAAAGGCCACAGCAACAGAAGCCAGAAGCTTTAATTTAACCTGTCAGCTACAGAGGCCACACCCCTTTTATTTGACCTGACAGCTACAGAGGCCACACCCCTTTTATTTGACCTGACAGCTACAGAGGCCACACCCCTTTTATTTGACCTGACAGCTACAGAGGCCACACACCTTTTAATTTAACCTGACAATTAGATGCCACATCCCTTTTATTTAAGCTGACAGATAAAGAGAATACACCACTTATTAAGAATGGCAGCTAACAAGGCCACACCTCCTTTATTTAAACTGACGACTACAAAGGCCACACTTGTTTTATTTAACTTGATTGCTACAGGGGCCACACCCCTTTTATTAAACCTGACAGCTACAGACACCACACCCCTGTGGTTTAAAATGACAGCTACTGAGGCTACACCTCCTTTATGTGAAATTGACAGAGGCCACACCTCCTTTTATTAAACTGACAGTTACAGAGGCCACACCCCTTTTATTTAAACTGACAGTTACAGAGGCCACACTCTTTTATTTAAACTGACAGAAGTCACATCTATTTTATTTAAACTGATTGTTACAGAGGTCACACTTCCTTTATATGAAATTACAGAGGCTACACCTCCTTCACTGGAACTGGTAGGCAGAGAGACCACGCCTCCTCTATTTGAAATGACAGTTAGAGGCCACACCTCCTTCATTTCTACTTGTAGGCAGAGAGACCACAGCTCCAGCAGTTGAACTGACAGTTACAGAAGCCACACATCACATCATGCTTTAATTTAAATAGACAACTCTGAAACGCATTAGCTTTTGAAACCCTTATCTTGGAAACTTCATAAACCTTATGCTGTAACTCAAACACACACTGTAAGCTTGCTGGTTTTGGAATATTAGGAGTGAAATTGTTCTGGCAGAATTCAAATCACTCTGTAACTTCCACATTCCGACATCTAGTTTTACGAGCACTTCCTGATCCTGCCTGAGGTCTCCGTTCACAAATGCATGCACACACACTTCCATGTACACAGCTGCATCCATCCATTCATCCTTCCTGTGGGCATAGCGGTTAGCTGTCTCAGCGCTGCTAACCAGGAGCGCTGCTTATTATTTTCAGCATTGTTACATTTTTTTAGATTAGATCATCCACATTGCTTCAGGCATCATCCTGTTTGTCAACATTATCAGCAGTATTGCGACCTGATACCCTTTTTTGCTGCCTGAAGCTTTTCTGTGTGTTTTGACATGGGCTATTGTTTTTCTCTTGAGTGCTCATGGCCATTTTAGAGCTTATGTGCCAGAGCTAAGTGCTGAAATGTAAAATGGATGGATGAGGAAAGTGGAGATGCTGTTTGTAGACCAACCCCAGGCCAGACACTCCACAATGCTGGTTTTTATGAACACAATTATTGAATTATTTGCAGTTTGTTAAAAAGCATGGTGGAGACCATGTGCAAGAAGGTTTTCTGGTCTGATGAGACTGCTTGGTCTGTGAAGAAAGCTCTATGTTTGGAAGAAACCCAATACTGCTCATGACCCTCAACAGGGAAGCATGGTGGTGGTGGCATCATGTTCTGGAAGTGCTTTTCATCACCCAGAAAGGCTGGATAAGTAGTCAACATTGGACAGAGGTTCTAGAAAATCCTAGAAAAAAACTGTTCCCATCAGCAAGAGTTAAGACTAGGACAGATATATAACTTCTAACTCTGTCAAAGCAACACCAGAGAGTCTGTGGTTAGCATGGCCCAGCCCTGTCAGAGCCAAGGGTTAGAAGGTCAAGCCAAGAAGGTTGGCTTGACCCAAATGCAGGAATAAAATGAAAAAACTACAGATACGTGGAAACACTAGGGAAACCTGGGCGACTAAGCACAAAACACCAAACAGAAAACAAACAGCAGAAACCAGGAGGCAAATCCAGGTAACAAAAAACAAGGACTAAGCAAAACACAAGCACAAGACAGCAGGTATATTTTTATAGAAGGCAATAATTGAAACATAAGGAACAGGTGTGCAGAGGTGGGGAAAGGGAGGAAGCATCGGGTGGGGCAAGCACATGTGCAAATACAACATAAACAGAAGCACATGGGAGCATAACATAAAGAAACCCTGCCAGACAGCCCTCTGGTGTGTGGTGACAGTACCCCCACCCCACCCCACACCCCAAGACGCGGGGTCTTGCACCAATCCAGTTGTTTCTCTAAAAATCATATATACATTTAGTTATTTTAAAAATCTCGTCCATAATAGAACACAGTGTTAAACACACACACACACTTCTATTTTTGCATACGCCAAATATGGTTTTAAATCTTTATATGAAATGTAATAAACAAAACATTTTTTAAAGATCAGTTCATTTATTGAAGGAAAATGATCATGCAACATCTGTGAAAAATGAATTCCCTCACAAACATAAAAAAATGTGCCTTTTAGAAGCAACATCTGCAACCTGACGCTGTTGATAACTGGAGCTCAGTCTTTCACGTCGCTCAGGAGGAGAATTTTGGATCACAGCAAAATGATTCAAATTCTGCCACGAAGCAGGGCTTTCGAGCAAGAACTGCCTGATTAAGCATCTTAATGAGGTCTCACATCAAGGCTTTGACTGGGGCACTCCAAAACCTTAATTATGTTTCTTCGGCGCCGTTTAAGTGGACCTTCTCTTGTGCTTGGGGTCATCTTTCATATCACAGACTGATGGCCATACATTCTAATTCGGGATTTTGTTGTAGAGGGCAGAATCTGTGTCCAGTTTTCCAGGCAGCAAAGCATCCTTACTCTATTACACTACCACCACCATGTTTCATTGGTATGATCTTCCTATTGTGGAATGCTGTGTTAGCTATACCACAGAAATGTCTTCCAGAATGTTCCATTTTTGACTCATCTATGTACTGAATATTATAATACCCAAAAGACTTGAAGTACATCAAGGTTCTTCTTGTGTTGCAGTGC